>NC_137113.1:36203918-36233918 GCF_949357685.1 Gobio gobio
CTCCTCAACAGGTGGAAAGGCCTCCTAAATACAAGGGTACACAGTCGCCCCCCTCCCTGCAGATTGCAATTCCATCTCTAATCAAACACACCTGAATCAGCTAATCAAAGCCTTTTGGCCTTAGTCCAAAATGGCAGCTAGCTGTGTTGAAGTTAAACTCAAAATCATGAGGTAGTTGTCAATTTTCCAAAAACTCTCAATGAGTCAAATTGGCTGCTTCTATTATTATACATTATACGCTATTATTATATCCCAATTCATTTTTAAACTGAAATTACTATTATTGTAATATTTTGTTGTCGCTGATTCAACAGGGTGCATAATTCCAGCCCTTTTCGCAGGACACTTAAGGTGTCTTGACCTCTTTAAAATCACTGCTGGCAGCGGTGGGATTCGAACCCACGCCCCCGAAGAGACTGGAGCCTAAATCCAGCGCCTTAGACCCCTCGGCCACGCTACCCCAATGTATTTCTTTTCGGGGGCCTTTTTTAGGCCCATTTTTCCAGAAAAAGAGAAAACTTTGGGTGCGGACCTTCATCGAGAGGCTCTGAAGCCTGTCGAGTGCGGCCAAGGAAAGCAAAAGTGGCTGGTTTTGGAAGAGACCCGGAGCATGCAGTGTCACTTCACCAGTCTTTTTGCACAGGCATAGCATCCACTAGAGCCTTCTAAAAGGCTGTCTTGGCAGCGGTGGGATTCGAACCCACGCCCCCGAAGAGACTGGAGCCTTAATCCAGCGCCTTAGACCGCTCGGCCACGCTACCTTGCAACATTGCTTTCCCTGGGCAGTTTTCGCCTACTTTTTTTAAATATCGCACTTCCCTAAAAGTAAGTCTGTTGAAATTCTATGTGCCTTGGAGGAGCTCCTCAACAGGTGGAAAGGCCTCCTAAATACAAGGGTACACAGTCGCCCCCCTCCCTGCAGATTGCAATTCCATCTCTAATCAAACACACCTGAATCAGCTAATCAAAGCCTTTTGGCCTTAGTCCAAAATGGCAGCTAGCTGTGTTGAAGTTAAACTCAAAATCATGAGGTAGTTGTCAATTTTCCAAAAACTCTCAATGAGTCAAATTGGCTGCTTCTATTATTATACATTATACGCTATTATTATATCCCAATTCATTTTTAAACTGAAATTACTATTATTGTAATATTTTGTTGTCGCTGATTCAACAGGGTGCATAATTCCAGCCCTTTTCGCAGCACACTTAAGGTGTCTTGACCTCTTTAAAATCACTGCTGGCAGCGGTGGGATTCGAACCCACGCCCCCGAAGAGACTGGAGCCTAAATCCAGCGCCTTAGACCCCTCGGCCACGCTACCCCAATGTATTTCTTTTCGGGGGCCTTTTTTAGGCCCATTTTTCCAGAAAAAGAGAAAACTTTGGGTGCGGACCTTCATCGAGAGGCTCTGAAGCCTGTCGAGTGCGGCCAAGGAAAGCAAAAGTGGCTGGTTTTGGAAGAGACCCGGAGCATGCAGTGTCACTTCACCAGTCTTTTTGCACAGGCATAGCATCCACTAGAGCCTTCTAAAAGGCTGCCTTGGCAGCGGTGGGATTCGAACCCACGCCCCCGAAGAGACTGGAGCCTTAATCCAGCGCCTTAGACCGCTCGGCCACGCTACCTTGCAACATTGCTTTCCCTGGGCAGTTTTCGCCTACTTTTTTTAAATATCGCACTTCCCTAAAAGTAAGTCTGTTGAAATTCTATGTGCCTTGGAGGAGCTCCTCAACAGGTGGAAAGGCCTCCTAAATACAAGGGTACAGAGTCGCCCCCCTCCCTGCAGATTGCAATTCCATCTCTAATCAAACACACCTGAATCAGCTAATCAAAGCCTTTTGGCCTTAGTCCAAAATGGCAGCTAGCTGTGTTGAAGTTAAACTCAAAATCATGAGGTAGTTGTCAATTTTCCAAAAACTCTCAATGAGTCAAATTGGCTGCTTCTATTATTATACATTATACGCTATTATTATATCCCAATTCATTTTTAAACTGAAATTACTATTATTGTAATATTTTGTTGTCGCTGATTCAACAGGGTGCATAATTCCAGCCCTTTTCGCAGGACACTTAAGGTGTCTTGACCTCTTTAAAATCACTGCTGGCAGCGGTGGGATTCGAACCCACGCCCCCGAAGAGACTGGAGCCTAAATCCAGCGCCTTAGACCCCTCGGCCACGCTACCCCAATGTATCTCTTTTCGGGGGCCTTTTTTAGGCCCATTTTTCCAGAAAAAGAGAAAACTTTGGGTGCGGACCTTCATCGAGAGGCTCTGAAGCCTGTCGAGTGCGGCCAAGGAAAGCAAAAGTGGCTGGTTTTGGAAGAGACCCGGAGCATGCAGTGTCACTTCACCAGTCTTTTTGCACAGGCATAGCATCCACTAGAGCCTTCTAAAAGGCTGTCTTGGCAGCGGTGGGATTCGAACCCACGCCCCCGAAGAGACTGGAGCCTTAATCCAGCGCCTTAGACCGCTCGGCCACGCTACCTTGCAACATTGCTTTCCCTGGGCAGTTTTCGCCTACTTTTTTTAAATATCGCACTTCCCTAAAAGTAAGTCTGTTGAAATTCTATGTGCCTTGGAGGAGCTCCTCAACAGGTGGAAAGGCCTCCTAAATACAAGGGTACACAGTCGCCCCCCTCCCTGCAGATTGCAATTCCATCTCTAATCAAACACACCTGAATCAGCTAATCAAAGCCTTTTGGCCTTAGTCCAAAATGGCAGCTAGCTGTGTTGAAGTTAAACTCAAAATCATGAGGTAGTTGTCAATTTTCCAAAAACTCTCAATGAGTCAAATTGGCTGCTTCTATTATTATACATTATACGCTATTATTATATCCCAATTCATTTTTAAACTGAAATTACTATTATTGTAATATTTTGTTGTCGCTGATTCAACAGGGTGCATAATTCCAGCCCTTTTCGCAGCACACTTAAGGTGTCTTGACCTCTTTAAAATCACTGCTGGCAGCGGTGGGATTCGAACCCACGCCCCCGAAGAGACTGGAGCCTAAATCCAGCGCCTTAGACCCCTCGGCCACGCTACCCCAATGTATCTCTTTTCGGGGGCCTTTTTTAGGCCCATTTTTCCAGAAAAAGAGAAAACTTTGGGTAAGGACCTTCATCGAGAGGCTCTGAAGCCTGTCGAGTGCGGCCAAGGAAAGCAAAAGTGGCTGGTTTTGGAAGAGACCCGGAGCATGCAGTGTCACTTCACCAGTCTTTTTGCACAGGCATAGCATCCACTAGAGCCTTCTAAAAGGCTGTCTTGGCAGCGGTGGGATTCGAACCCACGCCCCCGAAGAGACTGGAGCCTTAATCCAGCGCCTTAGACCGCTCGGCCACGCTACCTTGCAACATTGCTTTCCCTGGGCAGTTTTCGCCTACTTTTTTTAAATATCGCACTTCCCTAAAAGTAAGTCTGTTGAAATTCTATGTGCCTTGGAGGAGCTCCTCAACAGGTGGAAAGGCCTCCTAAATACAAGGGTACACAGTCGCCCCCCTCCCTGCAGATTGCAATTCCATCTCTAATCAAACACACCTGAATCAGCTAATCAAAGCCTTTTGGCCTTAGTCCAAAATGGCAGCTAGCTGTGTTGAAGTTAAACTCAAAATCATGAGGTAGTTGTCAATTTTCCAAAAACTCTCAATGAGTCAAATTGGCTGCTTCTATTATTATACATTATACGCTATTATTATATCCCAATTCATTTTTAAACTGAAATTACTATTATTGTAATATTTTGTTGTCGCTGATTCAACAGGGTGCATAATTCCAGCCCTTTTCGCAGCACACTTAAGGTGTCTTGACCTCTTTAAAATCACTGCTGGCAGCGGTGGGATTCGAACCCACGCCCCCGAAGAGACTGGAGCCTAAATCCAGCGCCTTAGACCCCTCGGCCACGCTACCCCAATGTATCTCTTTTCGGGGGCCTTTCTTAGGCCTATTTTTCCAGAAAAAGAGAAAACTTTGGGTGCGGACCTTCATCGAGAGGCTCTGAAGCCTGTCGAGTGCGGCCAAGGAAAGCAAAAGTGGCTGGTTTTGGAAGAGACCCGGAGCATGCAGTGTCACTTCACCAGTCTTTTTGCACAGGCATAGCATCCACTAGAGCCTTCTAAAAGGCTGACTTGGCAGCGGTGGGATTCGAACCCACGCCCCCGAAGAGACTGGAGCCTTAATCCAGCGCCTTAGACCGCTCGGCCACGCTACCTTGCAACATTGCTTTCCCTGGGCAGTTTTCGCCTACTTTTTTTAAATATCGCACTTCCCTAAAAGTAAGTCTGTTGAAATTCTATGTGCCTTGGAGGAGCTCCTCAACAGGTGGAAAGGCCTCCTAAATACAAGGGTACACAGTCGCCCCCCTCCCTGCAGATTGCAATTCCATCTCTAATCAAACACACCTGAATCAGCTAATCAAAGCCTTTTGGCCTTAGTCCAAAATGGCAGCTAGCTGTGTTGAAGTTAAACTCAAAATCATGAGGTAGTTGTCAATTTTCCAAAAACTCTCAATGAGTCAAATTGGCTGCTTCTATTATTATACATTATACGCTATTATTATATCCCAATTCATTTTTAAACTGAAATTACTATTATTGTAATATTTTGTTGTCGCTGATTCAACAGGGTGCATAATTCCAGCCCTTTTCGCAGGACACTTAAGGTGTCTTGACCTCTTTAAAATCACTGCTGGCAGCGGTGGGATTCGAACCCACGCCCCCGAAGAGACTGGAGCCTAAATCCAGCGCCTTAGACCCCTCGGCCACGCTACCCCAATGTATCTCTTTTCGGGGGCCTTTTTTAGGCCCATTTTTCCAGAAAAAGAGAAAACTTTGGGTGCGGACCTTCATCGAGAGGCTCTGAAGCCTGTCGAGTGCGGCCAAGGAAAGCAAAAGTGGCTGGTTTTGGAAGAGACCCGGAGCATGCAGTGTCACTTCACCAGTCTTTTTGCACAGGCATAGCATCCACTAGAGCCTTCTAAAAGGCTGTCTTGGCAGCGGTGGGATTCGAACCCACGCCCCCGAAGAGACTGGAGCCTTACGCCAGCTGCCGAAGGATCGTCCAACATTTTGGGGCAGATGTTGAACAATGTTGAACTCCACAGCCAATCACGTCGAAGCACTATAACATTTGCAACCAATCAGAAAGCCCCATTCTTAACATTATCTCGACATTTTCGACATTTGACCAATCAGAGTTCAATGAATTCTTGACATTTTCGACATTTGACCAATCAGAGTTCAGGAACTGTCACGAGCACGTTTACGCCTTTCACCGCTAGTTGAAGCGGCAAGCCAGATGTCAATCAAGTTTCCGAACTGAGCCGAAGGTTTACGAAGTGATGACATAGTCCTCAGGGGGTGTGTCAGAGTTCAAAAATAGTTCAGCAGACGAGCATCACGGACACGGAGGTCAGCATTTTCACGGAGGTCAAGTTTATTTATAGAAAACATACACAACGATATTTCGGACAGCAGGTAAGAAAACGAATGACATATTTGAATGACATGTTGTGTTGTGTGGTTTTTTCCCCAAAGAAATCATTTTATTAAGGGTAGTTTTGTCCAAAACAGTTTAATCCTGGGCAAAAAAAATGTCTGGAAAAAAATCCCATAAAGGCATGTCGGACTCTGAATGGATAGCACGTCTAAAAAAGTTTGCCAGCACAGGAGTTTGGCCATCATCTGAGGGTAACAGACCAGCACCACGACAGAAAAAGTGGCATGACGTGTATCAAAGAGTGAGTGTGTGCTTTTGTGACCTTTTCATGAAATAAACAACTTAAGTGTTTGTTGACTTGCATAATTGAACATTAGAATTGTTTGTTAAATGTATTTGCATAACAGAAGAACATATTAGTGGTCAGTACAAACATGTACCTGATCTCATTCATTAGAACAATGGTTTGTTACTTATGGTTTACACCAATGTAAACCAGGTATCATTATTATTTATAGATGTTTATGAATATCTATATGCTGCATATAAATGATGTTGCAGGTATTTGAGATTTATGTCATACTATAAAAAAACTACAGTGTGAACTGTACTATAAAAAAACTACTAGACTTGTTTGTTCTGGGGGTTTGTTCTGGGGTTGAGAGAGAGGGGGCAGGGATGTTGGGGGATGGTTTGAAGGTGTGAGATGTTCATCTCTTGTTCTTTTAGTGGGGGAAACAAACTCACTCATTCACTCTTTCTCTAATTTTACATTTTCCCCATCAAAGAACATTAATTAATACAAAATAAATATGACACGCATCCTGGAAAATGACAGTGAATAAATGTGCCATACCTGTTTAGTTAGAAATGCATGTATTGTGTATTACATGTTATAATGTTTACAGATTGAAAAATGTCCGATGCAGTCTCGCGGCCAGACAACCTTACTTGGAGCAGTCCCAAAGTGTATGTGTGGTTTTCACACTCAAAAGGTAACAATGTGAAGATGTTGCAAGTATTTATTTTTATATATATATTTTACAAAAAAAAAAATTTTTCTCATTCAAAAATGATTGTATGTATTTTTGTGGTTGTCTTAAACAGGCCACTGCCGCTACTGGACCAGCACAGCAGGTCATGGAGCAGAGTCTGCCTCAGCCTCAGCTCCAGCCTCGGCTCCAGCCCCAGACCACTCCATCTGTGACATCTAGGATAATTCCAAGTTTGTCAAGGGTAATACAATTTAAAGGAATTTCAATTTTAAGTTTAAAAGTTAAGTTGAAATGTAATGAAGTGCAGAAAGTAAAAGGCTGTGTTGTTGGCTGGTATGTTTTTCACACCTACCTGCCAATTGTCACACCTTGTACAGGGGTGTGCTGATTGGTTAGTTTGAATGCCATGTCACATGGTCAATGATAAAAGAACAATGTAACCTATGTGCTCTCTTTCTTCTCTTCTCAAGTCCTTCATGGCATCTCTCTTGATCTTTTTCTTGATCTCTTTCTGTATTGCTCAGGTAACATTCCACTTATGCACAATGAATGATACACACATTATTAATTCAGTCATCATGCATCTACTTGTGGCCATTTAAAGTGTAATCGTGATTACTGTTAATAAATACCTTCTCTTAGAATCTATGCTCAAACTACTTTAGATTTTAAGTAATTTTAAAAAGGTACCTGCTGAATTACAATATACTCAGATTATAGCAATGCCTTCCCACATATTTGTATATTCTAACTGTGCTTATTTCAATCTGTATAAGTAGAAGAGGGACACTAAAATGCTACTTATATACCATTGTCCTGCTTTCTCTCAGTTATTCAGCAATCTTACATCATGAACTTTAGGGAAACCATTCTACAGAAACCAATTGGCATATTGTATTTAACTAGTTGAACAATAACATATAGGAACAATAGATATTTTGTAATTTTCCAAAAATTCAATTATATATTTGTTACAGCACATTTAGTCTTTTCATTGAAATTGTTTTTCCTTATTTTAGTTTACCAAGCCAAGATTTAGTGGGTCCCACATCGCTGCAGCAAAGCCCAACCTAATTATGGCTAGGAAACCATCTCAGGTTGTTGACAAGCCCAGTGCAGCAGTGTCCAGTGGTCCCATTACAAGCACCACTGTCTCTGTAAGTACTGGTATAATCCACATTGCATTGTATGAAGACACACTCCACTCCTGTGCACTTTTTAGTGACATATTTAACTCTAACAGTACAGAAGAACAGTACAATATAATGTTTGAATTAAATAGATTTTATATACACTGCAGTACAAAAGTTGGTATTTTTTTTTAAAGAAATAGTACACTTTTATTCAGCAATTGATGCACTAAATAATTTGAAAATAGATTATAATAAGCAGCGAATGATATTAAAATGCAATTATATTTCCTGGTATTACTGTTTTTGTCTGTATATTAATCTTCAATCTTCTTTCAAAAAACAAAGGCTATAGTATACAGTTTTGTAACTGCATCTAGGATGAGTTAAAATTATTAGACAGTTATGTTTGACTGTTTCTCCTGTTATAAAACATCTATTATATTTCACTGCGTGATTGTACAGACACAAGACCCTGGAGTTCCAGCCTCTGTCTCCAGAACCACTGCAGATGTGCCCAGTCCTGCCGAGTCTTGCAGTATTGTCTCGGTAAGTCATTTCAAATTCTGTTGGTCTATAAAGGTAACTAAACTGGCATATTAACCCTAACTTAACACAAAACAGTGCTGGCCGCTGACACAGTTCTGAAAACATTTGGAACAAATTTACCATCAGTTTTATTCTATTAATGTAAAGTAAGTACTTGATATCCAATATTTTATGGGATGGGGCTTACATACCCTGACATTTTGAATGTGATAACCAGTAGCTTCCTTAAACACTTTCAAGCTTAATAAACACTAACCAAGCAAAGTCATAATGTTTGTGCTTGGCTCCTCAGAGAATCAACTTGATAATAAATGTAAAGAAATATTTATGGTTGTCAACATAATCAGATATTTAAAATAAAGAGATGATGTTTGCAAAATTAGTTAGAAAATAAGCTTACCTGCTGTTGATATTTTATATATTAAACTGGCTTTAAGAATATTCATTCCTTTTTGGATGACAGTAGTGACTAATACAAAGTTACCAGTTTTATTGTAGCAATAATCACTGTTTCATGTGAGGGTAGTCTTGGAAAAATAAAGCGCTTATTGATCAAATGATCTTGCTAGACTTAATGTTTTTTCTTTTTCTTTCACAGACTGCTCCTTCTGGGGCAATATTGCAAGCTCCATCTGCAGTTCGACTGCATCGTTTGTGGTCGGAGACCTTGCCACAGGAAGACCACAGGTGGATTGCAAACAGACTTTTTAAAACGGGGCCCAAGGGGAAACCAGAGCTTCGTGAAAACTTACAGCTCTGGTATTACCCACCACAGCCAGCACTTACCTACAACCAGGCTCCAGCTCCAGACAGATTTTTTTGTCATGCTCTGTTGCTGTGGATGCCGTACAAGCTGTGGAGGGTAAAGGTTATCTGTCCCAATCCTGCCTGTAGACAGCATCAGCTGACAGGTGGAGGTCTGCACAAAAGGGCACGGCAGGTTCTGGACATCGATAGGATGTACAACATGGTCACAGAAACCCTAATCTGTGCCAAGTGTAAAGCCACGCATGTGTCGTGGAGTCAGACTGTCCTGCAACAGCTGGATCTGGGCCATCGATCGGAGTTTCGGGTCATCCTCACGCGGAAGTAAGTACACTTTCATTCCACATCCACTTGATAGCCCTTCATCACATTTATTTTCAAATACTTTACAAAACAAATATGTAAATTGGATTTTGCTTTTCCTAAGGTATGCCTGTGATATGAGGGTCATTCGGTTCCTGCGCGAACGTGGCCTAGGCAACAGTCCCACGCGGATAATTAAACAGCTGCGTGAGAACCACAGTGAGGAGTGGCTCCAGCGTCTGGCCCGGTACACCACGCAGTGTTTGGACTTCCGCAATGCACCTGGGGTGTTGCCGGTAAAATTTCAGGAACCCCCAGAGCCTACAGTGGTGCCAAGCTGCAAGTGGCTGCTCACAGTGTACAGTCAAGACATCCTGACAAGGCTGGATGAAATCCATGCCAAGATAACATCCACCTATGGCTCTGTCTTGAAGATGGATTCCACTAAAAAGGTTAGTGGTGGATTTTTGTTCATTTATGATGCTGTTTATTATATCACAGCATGGCACTCTGTGGTGTGCAGTTTCATTACATTCACAGCATGCTTCATATCATGTCTATTACAGATCACCAAGAAGCTAGCTGGGACGGCGAGGGGAACGGGACTCTGGCTTACCTCTGTTGGCAATGAGTTTGGTCAGGTGCTCATAAGTGTGCTTACAGCCCAGGAAGGAGCAGGACTGGACATAATGGTAGATGGTCTGGTGAAACGGTACCAGAAGGCTGGTGTGGACCCACCTGCTGTGTTGTACGTGGACTGTGGCTGCTGCACTGAGGTGGGCGAGACCAAGCTGAAAACAAGATTCAGAGGTTGGCCAGATCTCATGGTTCGCTTGGACATCTGGCATTTTATGCGCAGGATTGCCTTGGGGTGTACAACTGATGCCCATCAGCTGTATCCCATCTTTATGTCACGGCTGTCAGCATGCATTTTTGAGTGGGATGCGGCTGATGTTTCTGAGCTTCGCAAAGCAAAGAGAGAGCAGTTGATATCTCAGGGTTGGCCTGCGCTGACAGATGAAGATGTCAACAAGCATCTTACCAGGATGGAGCTGGCTCTCCATTGCCGGAGGAGGACCCGTGGAGTGGAGACTACCATCCTTCTCCATGAGCAGCTGCTTACAGAGCTCCTGAGCAGCAAGGGCAATGACTCCCTGGGTGTTCCTCTCCTGGACAGAGAAAGGATGGAGCACATCTGGAATGTCCAGAAGAAGCATGTCAAATGCATTCAAGATCCCCCTGGTCTTGTGCTTTACACAGAGACGGGGAGCTTAACCAAGGGTGGCATGCTTCTGAAGACTTACAGATGTGCAAGAGGCTCCACTTCTCTTGAGTCCTTTCATTTACATCTGAACCGTTTCATCCCAGGTAAGTCTTTGTCACACAACTTGTGCATCTGTAAAGAAAGAGCATTATGTGTCTTTGTATGTTTCTTTAACACCTTCATCTTTAACACGCGGTTGTGTCTATTTACAGGGACCAGTGCAAACAGTCTGAATTTTCAGATTTATCTGCTGGAGGGTCTACACCGGTGGAACCAGGACCGGGAGGCTGCTTCCCTGTCATCGGAGCCATCAGCTTTGCGCAGCTACACAGGAGAACTAGTTCACTGTGTAAACGGCAATTATGAAAAGCTGTTTGGCAGGAAAGTGGTCCCCACATTTTGTGCCCCTGCATGTTACACCGGTGAGTGAATTTGTTATTGTTTATAAATTTGCCATTTCTGTGTAATCTCAGTCTATATATTAGATTTTACCCTACAGTCTACTGTATCATATTTGATATGCAAATTTCTAAAGGCCTCTAAATTTTAAACATGATCAAAACTTTTCTGGAAACATGCCCTCTGTCATCTGATTGATATTCCATATTTTTTTTAGCAAGTAAAAGGCCTTTTATTATAATTGTACAAACAACCTCCTTCAGCTCGTGCTTCACGTGTCTTTCTGCTGTGAAATCTGCACTGATTTTTAGAAAGTAATTCTAAAGAATAACTTTTATATTGTTAGTAATATTTGATTAACATTTACTGGACTGAAGCAACACAGGTTTAATTGATTAGAAAAATAATGAGCTCAAAATGAGCCTTGTTTTTAAAATTGTGCTTAAGCAATCGTAAAAAAAAAAACTGTAAAGGTTTTGGGCCTCTGAATAAAAATAAAAAAATTCTTCATTTTTTCCCTTCTCCTCAACTATGAGCTCCATATTCTCACAACATTACACTATATGAGCTACTACAAAAGCCTACTTTATCAAATATCATACACAACATTGTATTTAATTTCTGCTTGTTTATTGTGTTTGTTTCAGGTGAGCTCATTGGAGTGCAGTATCTGTTCCAGCAGACTGGTCAGTCACTGCAGGACATGAATCCAGACTCTGAGCAGACCGCAGAGCTCATTGAGGACCTCAGTGTGGAGGAGCGAGATGAAGATGAGGGCTTCTGTGACATCAGCGAGGATCACACCATTACAGATCCTGAAGCTGTTCTGTCACCATCCTCCTCCACACAGACACTGGGTTCTGCCACCCTGGTCACCTGCAGTGCTGAATCTGTACTGGGCTCCACATCCCCTTCACTGGTCCCTGACCCCACACATGGCCTCACACAGTCTCCTTCATCAGCTGAAGCTGGACCCTCAGGGACTGCTGTCTCTCCTCTCCCCTCAGAGCCAGAAGATGCTGGGCAGGATGATGATGATGATGATGATGATGATGATGATGGAGAGATGGTAAATACCACTCCTTTGTATTTCTTTCAAATCAAGTAGAATAATTCAAACAGTGATGAATTAACATCCAGTGCTTTGAATCCAGACTTTCCACATATTCTAAATTTACAAATACAGCCTAAAGTCATAAACAGCAAATATGCATTAAGTCAGCTTTATTTCTATAGTGCTTTGTACTAAACAGATTGTGTCAAAAGAGCTTTATGATGATAAACAGGAAAATAATAGAATTATGCTTTAAACAGATGTGATGTAGTAATTTCATTGTTTGTTTGTATTTTTTAATAGGCTGTTGACTACCAAAATATCCCGGGTTACCAACATGTGGACAGGCTGGCAGAATATCTGGTGGAGCTCCGGGGTCACACAGCCCTCAGTCTGACCAACCAGGAAGCCAACACCATAATTGCTCTTTGGCAGAACCTTGATGACCGGGACAAGACAGGGGTGGTGACAGCAGCTCGACACAAAAAAAGACTGCTGAGTGGACGCTTCAGGGTACCGCAGAGGCCCACTCAAACCCCTGGACTAGAAAGCACCACCAGATGTGTGCTGGGTGCAAGTGGCATAGCTGCTCAGTGGCCTGACTGTTGCCGTCTGGTGGAGACCATCTTCATAAGACTTTGCACTGCTCACCCTAGCCCCAAAAGAAAAGGCAAGGGAGCCCTGTCAAGATGGTCTCTGATCCTGCAAGACTATCGCAGGATAAGGCAGCTTGTACTGGGCAACGGCTTGGTGATGGGAGGGACGTCAATACAGCTGATGGAGGTTAACCAGAACACCCTGATTCAGTGGCACAACAACAGACAGAAAAAGCAGGAACTGTCTGTGCTGCTCCAGGGCATTCAGTTGCCTCAGCCCCTCCCTGAAGCTCAGGAGCCTCTCCAGGTTGCCAAGCGCCTACGCACAGAGTCAGAACAACCAGGGGAGCTGCACCAGTACAAGCTACCAGAGAGCACAGCAGGTCAGGCAAAGCAGAGGCAGACTGCTGTTGGGCGACCCCCTCTCAGGCCCAAGGCACCAGCACAGAGTCAGATGTTGGTTACACCATCAGCACCTGGATCATCACTGCAGATGCTGCCGAATATTATTATACCGGCAGCACCAGGTTTCCAGGGTGTGCCAATGTTTCAGGCTGTGCCAATGTTCCAGGGCATGCCAATGGTCCAAGGAGTCCAGATGGTCCAGGGCATGCCAATGATGCAGCCACTGTTACAGCCTGCAGTGGTGCAGGGCACCAGCTCACAGCCTACTACACCAGCTGCCATGCCCAAGAGACCCTACAGGAGAACCGTAGAGGCGAACAAGTGCAAAAAATGTGGGCAATTTAAAACAATTGCAACTGGGCACAGCCAGTACAGGGGCAGGGTGTATTGCCCACAGACAGAGACCATTACAAAAGAGGAGTGGTTAAAAGAAATGAGGAGAACAACTTCTAAATAATGTATATATATATATTTTTTGTATATAGTATTATTTTTTTTTGTATATAGTATTGTGTATATAGAGTGCAGTAATATTTAACATTTTAATTTTGTTTTTAAACATTATTTAACATTTTAAAATTGTTATTTAAAATTTTAATTTAATTGACCTTTTATTTTTGAAAACTTATTTAACATTTTATTTAATATTCATTACTGTTCTGTTTACATAATTGTAAAATAAAAACAATTTGACATGACAAGTGATTGCATTTTGACTTTTTTACTTTCACATAACACTGCAACAATAAAAACTTTGTATATATATATATAAAAAAAAAAATTCTTATTCTTGTGACAGACATTTTTCAGCAAAATGGTTACTGTTTAATGGGTTGCATCTTTGTTCATTACAAATAACAGATTTGCAAATGTCTTGTTTGAATATAACCTAAAAATGCTTATTCAGATCAAAAATAATACAACTACTAAATAATAATAACACTGTTCCATTGGTAACTAATTACATATGTATATTTTATTAACACTGGAACATTATGCATTCAAAAAAGTGTTTATTTAATTAAAATATAAATATTACAAAAAGTTGTCTTTAGCTGGATTCGAACCCCGGTCTTGGTGATCACCTGCAATAGAAAACAGTGTAATGTAAATGCGCGATTTTCCCACACAAAGAAACTGGGAAAGTTATCACAAGACATATGCTAAGGATGGAATATCTCCAAAAGTCACATTTCACCCTTTCTTTTCTTCATTTTTTCTTTTCCTTCTTCCCCTTCTCTCTTTCTTTCTTCCCCCTTTTCTTCCCTTCTTCCCCACCTTTGTTGGACTATTGTTCCCCAGCTTGAACGCAGCGCCTTAGACCGCTCGGCCACGCTACCTTGCAACATTGCTTTCCCTGGGCAGTTTTCGCCTACTTTTTTTAAATATCGCACTTCCCTAAAAGTAAGTCTGTTGAAATTCTATGTGCCTTGGAGGAGCTCCTCAACAGGTGGAAAGGCCTCCTAAATACAAGGGTACACAGTCGCCCCCCTCCCTGCAGATTGCAATTCCATCTCTAATCAAACACACCTGAATCAGCTAATCAAAGCCTTTTGGCCTTAGTCCAAAATGGCAGCTAGCTGTGTTGAAGTTAAACTCAAAATCATGAGGTAGTTGTCAATTTTCCAAAAACTCTCAATGAGTCAAATTGGCTGCTTCTATTATTATACATTATACGCTATTATTATATCCCAATTCATTTTTAAACTGAAATTACTATTATTGTAATATTTTGTTGTCGCTGATTCAACAGGGTGCATAATTCCAGCCCTTTTCGCAGCACACTTAAGGTGTCTTGACCTCTTTAAAATCACTGCTGGCAGCGGTGGGATTCGAACCCACGCCCCCGAAGAGACTGGAGCCTAAATCCAGCGCCTTAGACCCCTCGGCCACGCTACCCCAATGTATCTCTTTTCGGGGGCCTTTTTTAGGCCCATTTTTCCAGAAAAAGAGAAAACTTTGGGTGCGGACCTTCATCGAGAGGCTCTGAAGCCTGTCGAGTGCGGCCAAGGAAAGCAAAAGTGGCTGGTTTTGGAAGAGACCCGGAGCATGCAGTGTCACTTCACCAGTCTTTTTGCACAGGCATAGCATCCACTAGAGCCTTCTAAAAGGCTGCCTTGGCAGCGGTGGGATTCGAACCCACGCCCCCGAAGAGACTGGAGCCTTAATCCAGCGCCTTAGACCGCTCGGCCACGCTACCTTGCAACATTGCTTTCCCTGGGCAGTTTTCGCCTACTTTTTTTAAATATCGCACTTCCCTAAAAGTAAGTCTGTTGAAATTCTATGTGCCTTGGAGGAGCTCCTCAACAGGTGGAAAGGCCTCCTAAATACAAGGGTACACAGTCGCCCCCCTCCCTGCAGATTGCAATTCCATCTCTAATCAAACACACCTGAATCAGCTAATCAAAGCCTTTTGGCCTTAGTCCAAAATGGCAGCTAGCTGTGTTGAAGTTAAACTCAAAATCATGAGGTAGTTGTCAATTTTCCAAAAACTCTCAATGAGTCAAATTGGCTGCTTCTATTATTATACATTATACGCTATTATTATATCCCAATTCATTTTTAAACTGAAATTACTATTATTGTAATATTTTGTTGTCGCTGATTCAACAGGGTGCATAATTCCAGCCCTTTTCGCAGGACACTTAAGGTGTCTTGACCTCTTTAAAATCACTGCTGGCAGCGGTGGGATTCGAACCCACGCCCCCGAAGAGACTGGAGCCTAAATCCAGCGCCTTAGACCCCTCGGCCACGCTACCCCAATGTATCTCTTTTCGGGGGCCTTTTTTAGGCCCATTTTTCCAGAAAAAGAGAAAACTTTGGGTGCGGACCTTCATCGAGAGGCTCTGAAGCCTGTCGAGTGCGGCCAAGGAAAGCAAAAGTGGCTGGTTTTGGAAGAGACCCGGAGCATGCAGTGTCACTTCACCAGTCTTTTTGCACAGGCATAGCATCCACTAGAGCCTTCTAAAAGGCTGTCTTGGCAGCGGTGGGATTCGAACCCACGCCCCCGAAGAGACTGGAGCCTTAATCCAGCGCCTTAGACCGCTCGGCCACGCTACCTTGCAACATTGCTTTCCCTGGGCAGTTTTCGCCTACTTTTTTTAAATATCGCACTTCCCTAAAAGTAAGTCTGTTGAAATTCTATGTGCCTTGGAGGAGCTCCTCAACAGGTGGAAAGGCCTCCTAAATACAAGGGTACACAGTCGCCCCCCTCCCTGCAGATTGCAATTCCATCTCTAATCAAACACACCTGAATCAGCTAATCAAAGCCTTTTGGCCTTAGTCCAAAATGGCAGCTAGCTGTGTTGAAGTTAAACTCAAAATCATGAGGTAGTTGTCAATTTTCCAAAAACTCTCAATGAGTCAAATTGGCTGCTTCTATTATTATACATTATACGCTATTATTATATCCCAATTCATTTTTAAACTGAAATTACTATTATTGTAATATTTTGTTGTCGCTGATTCAACAGGGTGCATAATTCCAGCCCTTTTCGCAGCACACTTAAGGTGTCTTGACCTCTTTAAAATCACTGCTGGCAGCGGTGGGATTCGAACCCACGCCCCCGAAGAGACTGGAGCCTAAATCCAGCGCCTTAGACCCCTCGGCCACGCTACCCCAATGTATCTCTTTTCGGGGGCCTTTTTTAGGCCCATTTTTCCAGAAAAAGAGAAAACTTTGGGTAAGGACCTTCATCGAGAGGCTCTGAAGCCTGTCGAGTGCGGCCAAGGAAAGCAAAAGTGGCTGGTTTTGGAAGAGACCCGGAGCATGCAGTGTCACTTCACCAGTCTTTTTGCACAGGCATAGCATCCACTAGAGCCTTCTAAAAGGCTGTCTTGGCAGCGGTGGGATTCGAACCCACGCCCCCGAAGAGACTGGAGCCTTAATCCAGCGCCTTAGACCGCTCGGCCACGCTACCTTGCAACATTGCTTTCCCTGGGCAGTTTTCGCCTACTTTTTTTAAATATCGCACTTCCCTAAAAGTAAGTCTGTTGAAATTCTATGTGCCTTGGAGGAGCTCCTCAACAGGTGGAAAGGCCTCCTAAATACAAGGGTACACAGTCGCCCCCCTCCCTGCAGATTGCAATTCCATCTCTAATCAAACACACCTGAATCAGCTAATCAAAGCCTTTTGGCCTTAGTCCAAAATGGCAGCTAGCTGTGTTGAAGTTAAACTCAAAATCATGAGGTAGTTGTCAATTTTCCAAAAACTCTCAATGAGTCAAATTGGCTGCTTCTATTATTATACATTATACGCTATTATTATATCCCAATTCATTTTTAAACTGAAATTACTATTATTGTAATATTTTGTTGTCGCTGATTCAACAGGGTGCATAATTCCAGCCCTTTTCGCAGGACACTTAAGGTGTCTTGACCTCTTTAAAATCACTGCTGGCAGCGGTGGGATTCGAACCCACGCCCCCGAAGAGACTGGAGCCTAAATCCAGCGCCTTAGACCCCTCGGCCACGCTACCCCAATGTATCTCTTTTCGGGGGCCTTTTTTAGGCCCATTTTTCCAGAAAAAGAGAAAACTTTGGGTGCGGACCTTCATCGAGAGGCTCTGAAGCCTGTCGAGTGCGGCCAAGGAAAGCAAAAGTGGCTGGTTTTGGAAGAGACCCGGAGCATGCAGTGTCACTTCACCAGTCTTTTTGCACAGGCATAGCATCCACTAGAGCCTTCTAAAAGGCTGTCTTGGCAGCGGTGGGATTCGAACCCACGCCCCCGAAGAGACTGGAGCCTTAATCCAGCGCCTTAGACCGCTCGGCCACGCTACCTTGCAACATTGCTTTCCCTGGGCAGTTTTCGCCTACTTTTTTTAAATATCGCACTTCCCTAAAAGTAAGTCTGTTGAAATTCTATGTGCCTTGGAGGAGCTCCTCAACAGGTGGAAAGGCCTCCTAAATACAAGGGTACACAGTCGCCCCCCTCCCTGCAGATTGCAATTCCATCTCTAATCAAACACACCTGAATCAGCTAATCAAAGCCTTTTGGCCTTAGTCCAAAATGGCAGCTAGCTGTGTTGAAGTTAAACTCAAAATCATGAGGTAGTTGTCAATTTTCCAAAAACTCTCAATGAGTCAAATTGGCTGCTTCTATTATTATACATTATACGCTATTATTATATCCCAATTCATTTTTAAACTGAAATTACTATTATTGTAATATTTTGTTGTCGCTGATTCAACAGGGTGCATAATTCCAGCCCTTTTCGCAGCACACTTAAGGTGTCTTGACCTCTTTAAAATCACTGCTGGCAGCGGTGGGATTCGAACCCACGCCCCCGAAGAGACTGGAGCCTAAATCCAGCGCCTTAGACCCCTCGGCCACGCTACCCCAATGTATCTCTTTTCGGGGGCCTTTTTTAGGCCCATTTTTCCAGAAAAAGAGAAAACTTTGGGTGCGGACCTTCATCGAGAGGCTCTGAAGCCTGTCGAGTGCGGCCAAGGAAAGCAAAAGTGGCTGGTTTTGGAAGAGACCCGGAGCATGCAGTGTCACTTCACCAGTCTTTTTGCACAGGCATAGCATCCACTAGAGCCTTCTAAAAGGCTGCCTTGGCAGCGGTGGGATTCGAACCCACGCCCCCGAAGAGACTGGAGCCTTAATCCAGCGCCTTAGACCGCTCGGCCACGCTACCTTGCAACATTGCTTTCCCTGGGCAGTTTTCGCCTACTTTTTTTAAATATCGCACTTCCCTAAAAGTAAGTCTGTTGAAATTCTATGTGCCTTGGAGGAGCTCCTCAACAGGTGGAAAGGCCTCCTAAATACAAGGGTACACAGTCGCCCCCCTCCCTGCAGATTGCAATTCCATCTCTAATCAAACACACCTGAATCAGCTAATCAAAGCCTTTTGGCCTTAGTCCAAAATGGCAGCTAGCTGTGTTGAAGTTAAACTCAAAATCATGAGGTAGTTGTCAATTTTCCAAAAACTCTCAATGAGTCAAATTGGCTGCTTCTATTATTATACATTATACGCTATTATTATATCCCAATTCATTTTTAAACTGAAATTACTATTATTGTAATATTTTGTTGTCGCTGATTCAACAGGGTGCATAATTCCAGCCCTTTTCGCAGGACACTTAAGGTGTCTTGACCTCTTTAAAATCACTGCTGGCAGCGGTGGGATTCGAACCCACGCCCCCGAAGAGACTGGAGCCTAAATCCAGCGCCTTAGACCCCTCGGCCACGCTACCCCAATGTATCTCTTTTCGGGGGCCTTTTTTAGGCCCATTTTTCCAGAAAAAGAGAAAACTTTGGGTGCGGACCTTCATCGAGAGGCTCTGAAGCCTGTCGAGTGCGGCCAAGGAAAGCAAAAGTGGCTGGTTTTGGAAGAGACCCGGAGCATGCAGTGTCACTTCACCAGTCTTTTTGCACAGGCATAGCATCCACTAGAGCCTTCTAAAAGGCTGTCTTGGCAGCGGTGGGATTCGAACCCACGCCCCCGAAGAGACTGGAGCCTTAATCCAGCGCCTTAGACCGCTCGGCCACGCTACCTTGCAACATTGCTTTCCCTGGGCAGTTTTCGCCTACTTTTTTTAAATATCGCACTTCCCTAAAAGTAAGTCTGTTGAAATTCTATGTGCCTTGGAGGAGCTCCTCAACAGGTGGAAAGGCCTCCTAAATACAAGGGTACACAGTCGCCCCCCTCCCTGCAGATTGCAATTCCATCTCTAATCAAACACACCTGAATCAGCTAATCAAAGCCTTTTGGCCTTAGTCCAAAATGGCAGCTAGCTGTGTTGAAGTTAAACTCAAAATCATGAGGTAGTTGTCAATTTTCCAAAAACTCTCAATGAGTCAAATTGGCTGCTTCTATTATTATACATTATACGCTATTATTATATCCCAATTCATTTTTAAAATGAAATTACTATTATTGTAATATTTTGTTGTCGCTGATTCAACAGGGTGCATAATTCCAGCCCTTTTCGCAGGACACTTAAGGTGTCTTGACCTCTTTAAAATCACTGCTGGCAGCGGTGGGATTCGAACCCACACCCCCGAAGAGACTGGAGCCTAAATCCAGCGCCTTAGACCCCTCGGCCACGCTACCCCAATGTATCTCTTTTCGGGGGCCTTTTTTAGGCCCATTTTTCCAGAAAAAGAGAAAACTTTGGGTGCGGACCTTCATCGAGAGGCTCTGAAGCCTGTCGAGTGCGGCCAAGGAAAGCAAAAGTGGCTGGTTTTGGAAGAGACCCGGAGCATGCAGTGTCACTTCACCAGTCTTTTTGCACAGGCATAGCATCCACTAGAGCCTTCTAAAAGGCTGTCTTGGCAGCGGTGGGATTCGAACCCACGCCCCCGAAGAGACTGGAGCCTTAATCCAGCGCCTTAGACCGCTCGGCCACGCTACCTTGCAACATTGCTTTCCCTGGGCAGTTTTCGCCTACTTTTTTTAAATATCGCACTTCCCTAAAAGTAAGTCTGTTGAAATTCTATGTGCCTTGGAGGAGCTCCTCAACAGGTGGAAAGGCCTCCTAAATACAAGGGTATACAGTCGCCCCCCTCCCTGCATTTTGCAATTCCATCTCTAATCAAACACACCTGAATCAGCTAATCAAAGCCTTTTGGCCTTAGTCCAAAATGGCAGCTAGCTGTGTTGAAGTTAAACTCAAAATCATGAGGTAGTTGTCAATTTTCCAAAAACTCTCAATGAGTCAAATTGGCTGCTTCTATTATTATAGATTATACGCTATTATTATATCCCAATTCATTTTTAAACTGAAATTACTATTATTGTAATATTTTGTTGTCGCTGATTCAACAGGGTGCATATTTCCAGCCCTTTTCGCAGCACACTTAAGGTGTCTTGACCTCTTTAAAATCACTGCTGGCAGCGGTGGGATTCGAACCCACGCCCCAAAGAGACTGGAGCCTAAATCCAGCGCCTTAGACCCCTCGGCTACGCAACCCCAATGTATCTCTTTTCGGGGGCCTTTTTTCTGCCCATTTTTCCAGAAAAAGAGAAAACTTTGGGTGCGGACCTTCATCGAGAGGCTCTGAAGCCTGTCGAGTGCGGCCAAGGAAAGCAAAAGAGGCTGGTTTTGGAAGAGACCCGGAGCATGCAGTGTCACTTCACCAGTCTTTTTGCACAGGCATAGCATCCACTAGAGCCTTCTAAAAGGCTGTCTTGGCAGCGGTGGGATTCGAACCCACGCCCCCGAAGAGACTGGAGCCTTAATCCAGCGCCTTAGACCGCTCGGCCACGCTACCTTGCAACATTGCTTTCCCTGGGCAGTTTTCGCCTACTTTTTTTAAATATCGCACTTCCCTAAAAGTAAGTCTGTTGAAATTCTACGTGCCTTGGAGGAGCTCCTCAACAGGTGGAAAGGCCTCCTAAATACAAGGGTATACAGTCGCCCCCCTCCCTGCATTTTGCAATTCCATCTCTAATCAAACACACCTGAATCAGCTAATCAAAGCTTTTTGGCCTTAGTCCAAAATGGCAGCTAGCTGTGTTGAAGTTAAACTCAAAATCATGAGGTAGTTGTCAATTTTCCAAAAACTCTCAATGAGTCAAATTGGCTGCTTCTATTATTATAGATTATACGCTATTATTATATCCCAATTCATTTTTAAACTGAAATTACTATTATTGTAATATTTTGTTGTCGCTGATGCAACAGGGTGCATATTTCCAGCCCTTTTCGCAGCACACTTAAGGTGTCTTGACCTCTTTAAAATCACTGCTGGCAGCGGTGGGATTCGAACCCACGCCCCCGAAGAGACTGGAGCCTAAATCCAGCGCCTTAGACCCCTCGGCCACGCTACCCCAATGTATCTCTTTTCGGGGGGGGTTTTTCTGCCCATTTTTCCAGAAAAAGAGAAAACTTTGGGTGCGGACCTTCATCGAGAGGCTCTGAAGCCTGTCGAGTGCGGCCAAGGAAAGCAAAAGTGGCTGGTTTTGGAAGAGACCCGGAGCATGCAGTGTCACTTCACCAGTCTTTTTGCACAGGCATAGCATCCACTAGAGCCTTCTAAAAGGCTGTCTTGGCAGCGGTGGGATTCGAACCCACGCCCCCGAAGAGACTGGAGCCTTAATCCAGCGCCTTAGACCGCTCGGCCACGCTACCTTGCAACATTGCTTTCCCTGGGCAGTTTTCGCCTACTTTTTTTAAATATCGCACTTCCCTAAAAGTAAGTCTGTTGAAATTCTATGTGCCTTGGAGGAGCTCCTCAACAGGTGGAAAGGCCTCCTAAATACAAGGGTACACAGTCGCCCCCCTCCCTGCAGATTGCAATTCCATCTCTAATCAAACACACCTGAATCAGCTAATCAAAGCCTTTTTGCCTTAGTCCAAAATGGCAGCTAGCTGTGTTGAAGTTAAACTCAAAATCATGAGGTAGTTGTCAATTTTCCAAAAACTCTCAATGAGTCAAATTGGCTGCTTCTATTATTATACATTATACGCTATTATTATATCCCAATTCATTTTTAAACTGAAATTACTATTATTGTAATATTTTGTTGTCGCTGATTCAACAGGGTGCATAATTCCAGCCCTTTTCGCAGCACACTTAAGGTGTCTTGACCTCTTTAAAATCACTGCTGGCAGCGGTGGGATTCGAACCCACGCCCCCGAAGAGACTGGAGCCTAAATCCAGCGCCTTAGACCCCTCGGCCACGCTACCCCAATGTATTTCTTTTCGGGGGCCTTTTTTAGGCCCATTTTTCCAGAAAAAGAGAAAACTTTGGGTGCGGACCTTCATCGAGAGGCTCTGAAGCCTGTCGAGTGCGGCCAAGGAAAGCAAAAGTGGCTGGTTTTGGAAGAGACCCGGAGCATGCAGTGTCACTTCACCAGTCTTTTTGCACAGGCATAGCATCCACTAGAGCCTTCTAAAAGGCTGTCTTGGCAGCGGTGGGATTCGAACCCACGCCCCCGAAGAGACTGGAGCCTTAATCCAGCGCCTTAGACCGCTCGGCCACGCTACCTTGCAACATTGCTTTCCCTGGGCAGTTTTCGCCTACTTTTTTTAAATATCGCACTTCCCTAAAAGTAAGTCTGTTGAAATTCTATGTGCCTTGGAGGAGCTCCTCAACAGGTGGAAAGGCCTCCTAAATACAAGGGTACACAGTCGCCCCCCTCCCTGCAGATTGCAATTCCATCTCTAATCAAACACACCTGAATCAGCTAATCAAAGCCTTTTGGCCTTAGTCCAAAATGGCAGCTAGCTGTGTTGAAGTTAAACTCAAAATCATGAGGTAGTTGTCAATTTTCCAAAAACTCTCAATGAGTCAAATTGGCTGCTTCTATTATTATACATTATACGCTATTATTATATCCCAATTCATTTTTAAAATGAAATTACTATTATTGTAATATTTTGTTGTCGCTGATTCAACAGGGTGCATAATTCCAGCCCTTTTCGCAGCACACTTAAGGTGTCTTGACCTCTTTAAAATCACTGCTGGCAGCGGTGGGATTCGAACCCACGCCCCCGAAGAGACTGGAGCCTAAATCCAGCGCCTTAGACCCCTCGGCCACGCTACCCCAATGTATCTCTTTTCGGGGGCCTTTTTTAGGCCCATTTTTCCAGAAAAAGAGAAAACTTTGGGTGCGGACCTTCATCGAGAGGCTCTGAAGCCTGTCGAGTGCGGCCAAGGAAAGCAAAAGTGGCTGGTTTTGGAAGAGACCCGGAGCATGCAGTGTCACTTCACCAGTCTTTTTGCACAGGCATAGCATCCACTAGAGCCTTCTAAAAGGCTGCCTTGGCAGCGGTGGGATTCGAACCCACGCCCCCGAAGAGACTGGAGCCTTAATCCAGCGCCTTAGACCGCTCGGCCACGCTACCTTGCAACATTGCTTTCCCTGGGCAGTTTTCGCCTACTTTTTTTAAATATCGCACTTCCCTAAAAGTAAGTCTGTTGAAATTCTATGTGCCTTGGAGGAGCTCCTCAACAGGTGGAAAGGCCTCCTAAATACAAGGGTACACAGTCGCCCCCCTCCCTGCAGATTGCAATTCCATCTCTAATCAAACACACCTGAATCAGCTAATCAAAGCCTTTTGGCCTTAGTCCAAAATGGCAGCTAGCTGTGTTGAAGTTAAACTCAAAATCATGAGGTAGTTGTCAATTTTCCAAAAACTCTCAATGAGTCAAATTGGCTGCTTCTATTATTATACATTATACGCTATTATTATATCCCAATTCATTTTTAAACTGAAATTACTATTATTGTAATATTTTGTTGTCGCTGATTCAACAGGGTGCATAATTCCAGCCCTTTTCGCAGCACACTTAAGGTGTCTTGACCTCTTTAAAATCACTGCTGGCAGCGGTGGGATTCGAACCCACGCCCCCGAAGAGACTGGAGCCTAAATCCAGCGCCTTAGACCCCTCGGCCACGCTACCCCAATGTATCTCTTTTCGGGGGCCTTTTTTAGGCCCATTTTTCCAGAAAAAGAGAAAACTTTGGGTGCGGACCTTCATCGAGAGGCTCTGAAGCCTGTCGAGTGCGGCCAAGGAAAGCAAAAGTGGCTGGTTTTGGAAGAGACCCGGAGCATGCAGTGTCACTTCACCAGTCTTTTTGCACAGGCATAGCATCCACTAGAGCCTTCTAAAAGGCTGCCTTGGCAGCGGTGGGATTCGAACCCACGCCCCCGAAGAGACTGGAGCCTTAATCCAGCGCCTTAGACCGCTCGGCCACGCTACCTTGCAACATTGCTTTCCCTGGGCAGTTTTCGCCTACTTTTTTTAAATATCGCACTTCCCTAAAAGTAAGTCTGTTGAAATTCTATGTGCCTTGGAGGAGCTCCTCAACAGGTGGAAAGGCCTCCTAAATACAAGGGTACACAGTCGCCCCCCTCCCTGCAGATTGCAATTCCATCTCTAATCAAACACACCTGAATCAGCTAATCAAAGCCTTTTGGCCTTAGTCCAAAATGGCAGCTAGCTGTGTTGAAGTTAAACTCAAAATCATGAGGTAGTTGTCAATTTTCCAAAAACTCTCAATGAGTCAAATTGGCTGCTTCTATTATTATACATTATACGCTATTATTATATCCCAATTCATTTTTAAACTGAAATTACTATTATTGTAATATTTTGTTGTCGCTGATTCAACAGGGTGCATAATTCCAGCCCTTTTCGCAGGACACTTAAGGTGTCTTGACCTCTTTAAAATCACTGCTGGCAGCGGTGGGATTCGAACCCACGCCCCCGAAGAGACTGGAGCCTAAATCCAGCGCCTTAGACCCCTCGGCCACGCTACCCCAATGTATCTCTTTTCGGGGGCCTTTTTTAGGCCCATTTTTCCAGAAAAAGAGAAAACTTTGGGTGCGGACCTTCATCGAGAGGCTCTGAAGCCTGTCGAGTGCGGCCAAGGAAAGCAAAAGTGGCTGGTTTTGGAAGAGACCCGGAGCATGCAGTGTCACTTCACCAGTCTTTTTGCACAGGCATAGCATCCACTAGAGCCTTCTAAAAGGCTGTCTTGGCAGCGGTGGGATTCGAACCCACGCCCCCGAAGAGACTGGAGCCTTAATCCAGCGCCTTAGACCGCTCGGCCACGCTACCTTGCAATATTACTTTCCCTGGGCAGTTTTCGCCTACTTTTTTTAAATATCGCACTTCCCTAAAAGTAAGTCTGTTGAAATTCTATGTGCCTTGGAGGAGCTCCTCAACAGGTGGAAAGGCCTCCTAAATACAAGGGTACACAGTCGCCCCCCTCCCTGCAGATTGCAATTCCATCTCTAATCAAACACACCTGAATCAGCTAATCAAAGCCTTTTGGCCTTAGTCCAAAATGGCAGCTAGCTGTGTTGAAGTTAAACTCAAAATCATGAGGTAGTTGTCAATTTTCCAAAAACTCTCAATGAGTCAAATTGGCTGCTTCTATTATTATACATTATACGCTATTATTATATCCCAATTCATTTTTAAAATGAAATTACTATTATTGTAATATTTTGTTGTCGCTGATTCAACAGGGTGCATAATTCCAGCCCTTTTCGCAGGACACTTAAGGTGTCTTGACCTCTTTAAAATCACTGCTGGCAGCGGTGGGATTCGAACCCACACCCCCGAAGAGACTGGAGCCTAAATCCAGCGCCTTAGACCCCTCGGCCACGCTACCCCAATGTATCTCTTTTCGGGGGCCTTTTTTAGGCCCATTTTTCCAGAAAAAGAGAAAACTTTGGGTGGGGACCTTCATCGAGAGGCTCTGAAGCCTGTCGAGTGCGGCCAAGGAAAGCAAAAGTGGCTGGTTTTGGAAGAGACCCGGAGCATGCAGTGTCACTTCACCAGTCTTTTTGCACAGGCATAGCATCCACTAGAGCCTTCTAAAAGGCTGTCTTGGCAGCGGTGGGATTCGAACCCACGCCCCCGAAGAGACTGGAGCCTTAATCCAGCGCCTTAGACCGCTCGGCCACGCTACCTTGCAACATTGCTTTCCCTGGGCAGTTTTCGCCTACTTTTTTTAAATATCGCACTTCCCTAAAAGTAAGTCTGTTGAAATTCTATGTGCCTTGGAGGAGCTCCTCAACAGGTGGAAAGGCCTCCTAAATACAAGGGTATACAGTCGCCCCCCTCCCTGCATTTTGCAATTCCATCTCTAATCAAACACACCTGAATCAGCTAATCAAAGCCTTTTGGCCTTAGTCCAAAATGGCAGCTAGCTGTGTTGAAGTTAAACTCAAAATCATGAGGTAGTTGTCAATTTTCCAAAAACTCTCAATGAGTCAAATTGGCTGCTTCTATTATTATAGATTATACGCTATTATTATATCCCAATTCATTTTTAAACTGAAATTACTATTATTGTAATATTTTGTTGTCGCTGATTCAACAGGGTGCATATTTCCAGCCCTTTTCGCAGCACACTTAAGGTGTCTTGACCTCTTTAAAATCACTGCTGGCAGCGGTGGGATTCGAACCCACGCCCCCGAAGAGACTGGAGCCTAAATCCAGCGCCTTAGACCCCTCGGCTACGCAACCCCAATGTATCTCTTTTCGGGGGCCTTTTTTCTGCCCATTTTTCCAGAAAAAGAGAAAACTTTGGGTGCGGACCTTCATCGAGAGGCTCTGAAGCCTGTCGAGTGC
The DNA here is from genome assembly GCF_949357685.1 of Gobio gobio. Classification (NCBI taxonomy): domain Eukaryota; kingdom Metazoa; phylum Chordata; class Actinopteri; order Cypriniformes; family Gobionidae; genus Gobio; species Gobio gobio. Next base: position 36,230,849 of record NC_137113.1, read on the forward strand.
GGCCAAGGAAAGCAAAAGAGGCTGGTTTTGGAAGAGACCCGGAGCATGCAGTGTCACTTCACCAGTCTTTTTGCACAGGCATAGCATCCACTAGAGCCTTCTAAAAGGCTGTCTTGGCAGCGGTGGGATTCGAACCCACGCCCCCGAAGAGACTGGAGCCTTAATCCAGCGCCTTAGACCGCTCGGCCACGCTACCTTGCAACATTGCTTTCCCTGGGCAGTTTTCGCCTACTTTTTTTAAATATCGCACTTCCCTAAAAGTAAGTCTGTTGAAATTCTACGTGCCTTGGAGGAGCTCCTCAACAGGTGGAAAGGCCTCCTAAATACAAGGGTATACAGTCGCCCCCCTCCCTGCATTTTGCAATTCCATCTCTAATCAAACACACCTGAATCAGCTAATCAAAGCTTTTTGGCCTTAGTCCAAAATGGCAGCTAGCTGTGTTGAAGTTAAACTCAAAATCATGAGGTAGTTGTCAATTTTCCAAAAACTCTCAATGAGTCAAATTGGCTGCTTCAATTATTATAGATTATACGCTATTATTATATCCCAATTCATTTTTAAACTGAAATTACTATTATTGTAATATTTTGTTGTCGCTGATTCAACAGGGTGCATATTTCCAGCCCTTTTCGCAGCACACTTAAGGTGTCTTGACCTCTTTAAAATCACTGCTGGCAGCGGTGGGATTCGAACCCACGCCCCCGAAGAGACTGGAGCCTAAATCCAGCGCCTTAGACCCCTCGGCCACGCTACCCCAATGTATCTCTTTTCGGGGGGGGTTTTTCTGCCCATTTTTCCAGAAAAAGAGAAAACTTTGGGTGCGGACCTTCATCGAGAGGCTCTGAAGCCTGTCGAGTGCGGCCAAGGAAAGCAAAAGTGGCTGGTTTTGGAAGAGACCCGGAGCATGCAGTGTCACTTCACCAGTCTTTTTGCACAGGCATAGCATCCACTAGAGCCTTCTAAAAGGCTGTCTTGGCAGCGGTGGGATTCGAACCCACGCCCCCGAAGAGACTGGAGCCTTAATCCAGCGCCTTAGACCGCTCGGCCACGCTACCTTGCAACATTGCTTTCCCTGGGCAGTTTTCGCCTACTTTTTTTAAATATCGCACTTCCCTAAAAGTAAGTCTGTTGAAATTCTATGTGCCTTGGAGGAGCTCCTCAACAGGTGGAAAGGCCTCCTAAATACAAGGGTACACAGTCGCCCCCCTCCCTGCAGATTGCAATTCCATCTCTAATCAAACACACCTGAATCAGCTAATCAAAGCCTTTTGGCCTTAGTCCAAAATGGCAGCTAGCTGTGTTGAAGTTAAACTCAAAATCATGAGGTAGTTGTCAATTTTCCAAAAACTCTCAATGAGTCAAATTGGCTGCTTCTATTATTATACATTATACGCTATTATTATATCCCAATTCATTTTTAAACTGAAATTACTATTATTGTAATATTTTGTTGTCGCTGATTCAACAGGGTGCATAATTCCAGCCCTTTTCGCAGGACACTTAAGGTGTCTTGACCTCTTTAAAATCACTGCTGGCAGCGGTGGGATTCGAACCCACGCCCCCGAAGAGACTGGAGCCTAAATCCAGCGCCTTAGACCCCTCGGCCACGCTACCCCAATGTATCTCTTTTCGGGGGCCTTTTTTAGGCCCATTTTTCCAGAAAAAGAGAAAACTTTGGGTGCGGACCTTCATCGAGAGGCTCTGAAGCCTGTCGAGTGCGGCCAAGGAAAGCAAAAGTGGCTGGTTTTGGAAGAGACCCGGAGCATGCAGTGTCACTTCACCAGTCTTTTTGCACAGGCATAGCATCCACTAGAGCCTTCTAAAAGGCTGTCTTGGCAGCGGTGGGATTCGAACCCACGCCCCCGAAGAGACTGGAGCCTTAATCCAGCGCCTTAGACCGCTCGGCCACGCTACCTTGCAACATTGCTTTCCCTGGGCAGTTTTCGCCTACTTTTTTTAAATATCGCACTTCCCTAAAAGTAAGTCTGTTGAAATTCTATGTGCCTTGGAGGAGCTCCTCAACAGGTGGAAAGGCCTCCTAAATACAAGGGTACACAGTCGCCCCCCTCCCTGCAGATTGCAATTCCATCTCTAATCAAACACACCTGAATCAGCTAATCAAAGCCTTTTGGCCTTAGTCCAAAATGGCAGCTAGCTGTGTTGAAGTTAAACTCAAAATCATGAGGTAGTTGTCAATTTTCCAAAAACTCTCAATGAGTCAAATTGGCTGCTTCTATTATTATACATTATACGCTATTATTATATCCCAATTCATTTTTAAACTGAAATTACTATTATTGTAATATTTTGTTGTCGCTGATTCAACAGGGTGCATAATTCCAGCCCTTTTCGCAGCACACTTAAGGTGTCTTGACCTCTTTAAAATCACTGCTGGCAGCGGTGGGATTCGAACCCACGCCCCCGAAGAGACTGGAGCCTAAATCCAGCGCCTTAGACCCCTCGGCCACGCTACCCCAATGTATCTCTTTTCGGGGGCCTTTTTTAGGCCCATTTTTCCAGAAAAAGAGAAAACTTTGGGTGCGGACCTTCATCGAGAGGCTCTGAAGCCTGTCGAGTGCGGCCAAGGAAAGCAAAAGTGGCTGGTTTTGGAAGAGACCCGGAGCATGCAGTGTCACTTCACCAGTCTTTTTGCACAGGCATAGCATCCACTAGAGCCTTCTAAAAGGCTGTCTTGGCAGCGGTGGGATTCGAACCCACGCCCCCGAAGAGACTGGAGCCTTAATCCAGCGCCTTAGACCGCTCGGCCACGCTACCTTGCAACATTGCTTTCCCTGGGCAGTTTTCGCCTACTTTTTTTAAATATCGCACTTCCCTAAAAGTAAGTCTGTTGAAATTCTATGTGCCTTGGAGGAGCTCCTCAACAGGTGGAAAGGCCTCCTAAATACAAGGGTATACAGTCGCCCCCCTCCCTGCATTTTGCAATTCCATCTCTAATCAAACACACCTGAATCAGCTAATCAAAGCCTTTTGGCCTTAGTCCAAAATGGCAGCTAGCTGTGTTGAAGTTAAACTCAAAATCATGAGGTAGTTGTCAATTTTCCAAAAACT